>NC_090649.1:489190873-489193373 GCF_040937935.1 Hyperolius riggenbachi
TCGGTGACTGTCCCCTGTCTGCGGTCATTCCATGGTGTTCCGATCTCCTCTAGAGCTCTACCCCAGCCACTTCTTCCTGCCAAACTTCAGCGAGCGCTCCCTGCTCCTGGCAAACGCCAACGCCAGCGGCAGCAGCAACGCCGGCGCCAGCGCTCGGGCGCCAGAGGAGCTCTCCATGTTCCAGCTGCCACCCTCAACTTCTCGCCGGAGCAAGTGGCCAGCGTGTGCGAGACGCTGGAGGAGACCGGGGACATCGAGAGGCTGGGCCGCTTCCTCTGGTCCCTGCCGGTGGCCCCGGGGGCATGCGAGGCCATCAACAAGCACGAGTCCATCCTGAGAGCCCGGGCGGTGGTGGCCTTCCACACGGGCAACTTCAGGGACCTCTACCACATCCTGGAGAACCACAAGTTCACCAAGGACTCCCACGGCAAACTGCAGGCCATGTGGCTGGAGGCCCATTACCAGGAGGCCGAGAAGCTCAGGGGGCGCCGCTGGGACCCGTCGACAAGTACAGGGTGAGGAAGAAGTTCCCCCTGCCCAGGACCATCTGGGACGGAGAGCAGAAAACCCACTGCTTCAAGGAGAGGACTCGCAGCCTGCTCAGGGAGTGGTACCTCCAGGACCCTTATCCCAACCCCAGCAAGAAAAGGGAATTAGCCCAGGCCACCGGCCTCACCCCCACCCAGGTGGGCAACTGGTTCAAGAACAGGAGGCAGAGGGACAGAGCGGCGGCGGCCAAAAACAGGTCAGTGCCAGTCACTGGTGGTGGTGCCACAGGGTAGTGGTGTTGCCCCCTGTCCCCGACATCTGGCACTCCCTGCTGCCCGACCACACTCTGCTCATGGCTTACAGGAGAACTTCTCATAGCTTCCAATTGCTCCAAAGCACTTTCCTGACACCGAGCAGCGTAGGAGGAAATAACCACATTTCCTTAGAGAAATATCAAAAATTACCAGAGAGGCAACATAAAGTGTGAGAGATGCGGTGTGTGCACTGTACATTGCTAGAACTGACAGATCAAAGGTTAGGCAGTAATATGTATCTGTATGTGTGTGCACTGTAAGGTTATGAACTATGCAAAGAAAATGTGATCGTGTGTGTGTATATATATATATATATAAATATATATATATATAATATATATATATATATATATACACACATACACTACTGTTTTAAATACTCGCTGTCCACGGGTAGGTACACTATTTATGTATTTATGTTGTGTACTGTATATATATATATATATATATATATATATATATATATATATATATATATATATAGATATATATATATATATATATATATATATATATATATATATATACACACACACACACACACACATTTTCTTTGCATATGTTATATCCGTACAGTGCACATACACACATGTATGTATATATATTTATAGATATATAGATATGGATATGTATACACGCATGGTTCAGCCACGATGCAGTATAAGCTCTGCATACTACTGCAAGTCTACTAATACAATAATTACTACAAGAGAAATAATGTAGTGATTATCAGTAATAATTATCAATAATCAGTACGGCAACATGTATTGCTGCAATATCTCTATCTATCTATATTAATAGTTATAATAACAATAGTCTTAATTGATTTATCAGGATTTATCCGTGTCTTATTAGACAGTAAAGGCACACAAATACCAAACACACAATAGGTGCGCAGTCTCGCTCCTGGCATAATTCTGCACTGAGGGCAGTGATGATGGTGGCTGTCCCGCGAATGATGCTAGTCTAGCCGATACTGTCATTAGTATTGCACACTGTACAGTCATTAGTATTGCACACTGTTCAATCATTAGTATTGTACACTGTACTGTCATTAGTATTGCACACTGTACAGTCATTAGTATTGCACACTGTACAGTCATTAGTATTGCACACTGTACAGTCATTAGTATTGCACACTGTACAGTCATTAGTATTGCACACTGTACAGTCATTAGTATTGCACACTGTACTGTCATTAGTATTGCACACTGTACTGTCATTAGTATTGCACACTGTACTGTCATTAGTATTGTACACTGTTCAATCATTAGTATTGTACACTGTACAGTCATTAGTATTGTACACTGTACAGTCATTAGTATTGCACACTGTTCAATCATTAGTATTGTACACTGTACAGTCATTAGTATTGTACACTGTACAGTCATTAGTATTGCACACTGTTCAATCATTAGTATTGTACACTGTACAGTCATTAGTATTGCACACTGTTCAATCATTAGTATTGTACACTGTACAGTCATGAATATTGTACACTGTTCAATCATTAGTATTGCACACTGTACAGTCATTAGTATTGTACACTGTACAGTCATGAATATTGTACACTGTTCAATCATTAGTACCGCACAATGTACAGTCATTAGTACCGCACAATGTACAGTCATTAGTACTAGCACAATGTACAGTCATTAGTATTGTACACTGTACAGTCATTGGTATTGCACAATGTT
>NC_090649.1:489198373-489203373 GCF_040937935.1 Hyperolius riggenbachi
GATATGTACACGATGCAAAGGGTTAATCAGTATACTGACCACTGCAATGCCTAGCAATATATATGCGTTTGTCTTAAAACAATGATATAGATATAAATACCTGTCATTGTCTATAACCCCCAAGTTTGTTCAGTCGGTCTGCAACTTTTTAACTCCCTTTTTTTAAATCCCATTGACATGGATGTGTAGCTACTGTTCTCATTCATAAAATATGAAATTGGCCACAGGGTATGTCACTTGGTAATTCAGAATTTACAGGCTGTGAGATCCGGTGTAGATAGCTAGCCTACCACCGTACTTTGAAAAACTAGTAATCAAAGAAACCAAACAATAAAATAAAACAATTTTTTAAAAAGCAAATAAAGAAACAAAAACAATTTAATCTCCTTTTGTCCCTCCCCTGTAGCCCAAAAGACCCAATCCCATCTCCTGCTATTTGCCTTTTTTTATAGTTTGCAGTACCCAAGCACTATAAGTTAAGCCACGAAACTTTTTTTTCTCTCTCTCTCTTTCTTATTTTGCCCCAAGGCTGCCTAGCCAGCCGTGAAATAACACGAGCAGGATTGAAAACTTGTTTTCACTTGAAAATACAGTTTTATAATCTCCTTATTAGTCACAAAGAAACGTGTTTGGAATGTTCAGGTCCACTTCAAAACAAATTTTTCACTTCCGGATCATCTCTCTCTGGGGCAAATGCCTTGGTCGCCCCCATGGCCACAGAGATAGATGCAGCCAGCGCTAAATTATTCTCCAAAAGTTTACTGGTCAAAAACCCACAGAGGACACTTCTATACAAAAACAACAAAGATAATGACTGAGTATGGTGCTGTTTGGTATTTTGTTTGCTGACTTTCTTTTTGCACTTTTATATATTTTTGAAAACTACTTATATTTTGCGTTTAAATTGAGACAATTTGTGCCAAATATTTGATCTTTGATCCACAATTGTCGCAATCCTGCAAAGCACAATATTTATTTACCGCCACTGGCCAGGAAAAAAAGTGAGAATGTCTCCTAGTACTGGCGTTCCTTAATCAAGTTATTATAGCGTTTTTTTCTGATATACAAATTGCCTCCGAAATCTCCCACTGATTTTTCTGTTATCAGTATATAAACGTGAAAGCTGTGTGGCTTTTTTCACGCTTGGACTTTATTAACATCAGTAAAGTTGCCCTGCTTGGGGGAGATGCCAGTGACACAATTGTCGTGAGTTGAGATTAATAATAAAAAAAACAACTTAGATTTTTGTAATCATTTAATCTTAAATTAAACGTTTTAATTAGGTGAAACACTTGAATTTGAGTGAGTTAATTTTAGATCCATCTCAGAAATATATTTACTTTTTCAACCCCCCCCCCCCCCCTACAAAGTAAAAAAAATCTTAAGGGTTAGTTAATGAAATTCTCTGTATTTTAGTGTAAATTAACATTTAACTTTCTAAAAGAAGTGGTTTAAAACTTTCCTTTTAAGACACGTATCTATGTGAACTATAAGGCATCGGTGTTTGGAGAAGGGGGAAGTATAATTTTATATATATTGCTCTGTACATTAAAATCCATCCCTGCACAGTCTACCCCTATACCTACCCCCCCAGCGTGGACCTAGTTACCCAATCATTGTATATACTGTGTAATAAAATTATAAAAGTCTCTGACCTCCTTATATTCAGTCTGGTAAGTCACCCCTGCTACTTACTTTTTTTGTTATATATTTTTTTTTAAATATTAAAAAAAAAACATTTTCAAACAGCCCTACTTTATTTAAAAAAAAAAAAAAAGTTACGAATGAAACCACGGTGTCTGACTTTTACTCTCTTTTGTAAAATATAATTAAATTCTTGGAGAAATCTTTACAGATAATACAGGCGTTGTGTGCTGTTTCTTTCAGTCATGTTTTTGCTTGGCAATGAGGGAAAAAGTCTTTATTATTGATTGAGGCATGACTATTTATGTTTTATTCTGATACAATATAATCAATAAAGACACTATATATATATATATATATATATATATATATATATATATATATATATATATATATATATATATATATATATATATATATATATATATAGCTTGTTTATTGTATATACTGTATCTTTCTAGTATCAGATGTGTATTTGTAAGTATTGTCGATGTAGAGAGAGCACTGATGAGGATTTGAGGGACATGGACGACCTTGGGTCAGCATTTCTCACACAGAACCGTGTTGGTTCCCCAATGATGCTGATTTGGGATTTGCGTAGGGAAAACTTCAATGCCTGATTGAGGTGTAAATCTATGAAAATCTGTATTTAAGCTCCCCCAGCAAATCCATCTGCCTGGGGAAGATAGGGCCTATCAGGACAGCAGAGCTGCGGCTGCTCCTCTATACTTGGTAGGACCTGATCCTTATCTGCAGCCTCCTTCAGGCCCCAGTCCTGTCCCCATTATCTGGTGCTGATGGAGGTGACATGACAAGTGGCTGCGATCAATACGCCGGCTTAGGTGCTGGACTGCGGGCAGATGGCCCCCGATCCACCCCCATCCCACCCCACCATCTACCAGGACAGGCAAGGGGGGACACAGGCAGCACAGGCAAGGGGGGACACAGGCAGGGGGGAGACACAGGCAGCACAGGCAGGGGAGACACAGGCAGCACGGGCAAGGAGGGGACACAGGCAGCACAGGCAGGGGGGACACAGGCAGCACGGGCAAGGAGGGGACACAGGCAGCACAGGCAAGGGGAGACACAGACAGCACAGGCAGGGGAGACACAGGCAGCACAGGCAAGGGGGACACAGGCAGCACAGGCAGGGGAGACACAGGCAGCACAGGCAGGGGAGACACAGGCAGCACAGGCAAGGGGGACACAGGCAGCACAGGCAGGGGGGATACAGGCAGCAAAGGCAGGGGAGACACAGGCAGGGGGGACACAGGCAGCACAGGCAAGTGGGGACACAGGCAGCACAGGCAAGTGGGAAACAGGCAGCACAGACAGGGGGGACACAGGCAGCACAGACAGGGGGGACACAGGCAGCACAGGCAGACGAGACACAGGCAGGGGAGACACAGGCAGGGGGGACACAGGCAGCACAGGCAGGGGAGACACAGGCAGGGGGGACACAGGCAGCACAGGCAGGGGAGACACAGGCAGGGGGGACGCAGGCAGCACAGGCAGGGAGGGGACGGCACAGGCAGCACAGGCAGGGGAGACACAGGCAGTACAGGCAGGGGAGACACAGGCAGCACAGGCAAGGGGAGACACAGGCAGCACAGGCAAGGGGAGACACAGGCAGCACAGGCAGGGGAGACACATGCAGCACAGGCAAGGGGAGACACAGGCAGCACAGGCAAGGAGAGGGCACAGGCAGCACAGGCAAGGGGAGACACAGGCAGCACAGGCAAGGAGAGGGCACAGGCAGCACAGGCAGGGGAGACACAGGCAGCACAGGCAGGGCAGAGGCTGGCAGCACAGGTGGAGGGGTACAGGGGGCTGTGGGCAGTGGGACAATATTCCCATTATTTTATCACTTTTTCCAGACACCAGTATAAAATAAACATGGGGGCATTGTAGTAGTAATATTATTATGTATTATTTTACTTATCTTACAGAAAGTGTTAAGAGTATCTATCTATCTATCTATCTATCTATCTATCTATCTATCTATCTATCTATCTATCTATCTATCTATGTAACCCTTGTCAGGCCTGCCTATATCTCTGCACACTCCTTCTGTAGCATTCCCAGACAGTCTCAGGCAAGACCCTCCACCCCACACACAGGATGGCTGGCAGTGCTGGCAGTGTTGTGTCAGTGCTGCTGCAGCAGTTCGAGCAGTGCTGGCAGTGTTATTATTATTATTATTTAGTATTTATATAGCGCCGACATCTTACGCAGCGCTGTACAGTATATATATTGTCTTGTCACTAACTGTCCCTCAAAGGAGCTCACAATCTAATCCCTACTATTATCATATGTCTATGTATGTATTGTGTAGTGGAAGTAATGTAGTCTAGGGCCAATTTAGGGGTGAGCCAATTAACTTATCTGTATGGTTTTGTGATGTGGGAGGAAACTGGAGTTCCTGGAGGAAACCCACAAAGACACGGGGAGAACATACAAACTCCTTGCAGATGGTGCCCTGGCTGGGATTCGAACCGGGGACCCAGCGCTGCAAGGCGAGAGTGCTAACCACTACGCCAGCGTGCTGCCCAGACAGGGGGGGGGGGGGGGGCAGCACAGGCAAGGGAGACACAGGCAGTGGGGACGCCTGTTGTGTTAGTGCTGCTGCAGCAGTCGGAGCAATGCTGGCAGTGTTGTGTCAGTGCTGCTGCAGCAGTCGGAGCAATGCTGGCAGTGTTGTGTCAGTGCTGGTGAAGCAGTTGGAGCAGTGCTGGCAGTGTTGTGTCAGTGCTGGTGAAGCAGTTGGAGCAGTGCTGGCAGAGTTGTGTCAGTGCTGGTGCAGTAGTTGGAGCAGTGCTGGCAGTGTTGTGTCAGTGCTGGGGCAGCAGTTGGAGCAGTGCTGGCAGTGTTGTGTCAGTGCTGGTTCAGCAGTCGGAGCAATGCTGGCAGTGTTGTGTCAGTGGTGGTGCAGCAGTCGGAGCTGTGCTGGCAGTGTTGTGTCAGTGCTGGTGAAGCAGTTGGAGCAGTGCTGGCAGAGTTGTGTCAGTGCTGGTGCAGTAGTTGGAGCAGTGCTGGCAGTGTTGTGTCAGTGCTGGGGCAGCAGTTGGAGCAGTGCTGGCAGTGTTGTGTCAGTGCTGGTGCAGTAGTTGGAGCAGTGCTGACAGTGTTGTGTCAGTGCTGGTGCAGCAGTCGGAGCAGTGCAGGTAGTGCTGTGTCAGTGCTGGTTCAGCAGTCGGAGCAATGCTGGCAGTGTTGTGTCAGTGGTGGTGCAGCAGTCGGAGCAGTGCAGGTAGTGTTGTGTCAGTGCTGGTTCAGCAGTCGGAGCAGTGCTGGCAGTGTTGTGTCAGTGCTACTGCAGCAGTTCGAGCAGTGCTGGCAGTGTTGTGTCAGTGCTG